>NW_027590126.1:5000-32500 GCF_964213995.1 Mustelus asterias
CACACACACACAGTGACACACACTGACGCTCAGTGACACACACACAGTGATACACACTGAGACATACACACAGTGCTACACACTGACGCACACACACACACACACACACAGTGACACACAGTGACACACACACAGTGCTAAACACTGACGCGCACACACACACACACACACAGTGGTACACACGGACACACACACAGTGATACACGCTGACCCACACAGACACACACTGACACACACCTGCACACACACGCACACACACAGTGATGCACACTGACCCACACACACACATTGACACACACTGACACACACACAGTGATACACACTGACACATCCACACACAGTGCTACACACTGACACACACACATAGTGATACACACTGACAAACACACACACACAGTGATGCACTCTGACCCACACACACACAGTGAAACACACTGACACACACACATAGTGATACACACTGACAAACACACACACAGTGATGCACTCTGACCCCCACACACACAGTGACACACACTGACACACACACAGTGATAAGCACTGACACAAACACACACAGAGATACTCACTGTCACACACACACAGTGATACACACTGACACTCACACACAGTGACACACACTGACCCACACGCACACAGTGACACACACTGACACACACACAGTGAAACACACTGACACACACACACACACAGTGATACCAACTGACACACGCACACACAGTGATACACACTGACACACACACACAGTGATACACACTAACACACACACACACAGTGATACACAGTGACACACGCACACAAAGTGAAAAACACTGACAAAGACACACACAGTGATACACACTGACACACACACACACGCACACACAGTGATACACACTGACACACACACACACGGACACACACACAGTGACACACACTGACACACACACACACAGAGTGAGAAACACGGACACTCACAAACACACGCAGTGATACACACTGACACACACACACAGTGATACGCACTCACACACACATACACACACAGTGACATACACTGACACACACACACAGTGCTGCACACTGACGCACACACACAGACAGTGATACACACTGACACACACACAGTGATACATGCTGACCCACACAGACACACACAGTGATACACTCTGACACACACACACCCAGTGATACCCATTGACATACACACACACACACACACACACACACACAGTTATACACACTGACACACACACACAGTGATACTCACTGACACACACAGTGGCACAATCAGTGACACACATTGACATACACACACACACACACACACACAGTTATACACACTGACACACACACACACAGTGATACACACAGACAGACACATACAGTGATACACACTTACCCACACAGTAACACACACTGACCCACACACACACACACACACAGTGATGGACACTGACCCACACACACACAAACACAGTGATAAACACTGACCCACACACACACAGTGACACACACTGACACACACACACACACACAGTGATACACACTGACACACACACACAGTGATGCACTCTGACCCACACACACACAGTGACACACAGTGATAAGCACTGACACAAACACACAGAGAGATACTCACTGTCACACACACACACAGTGATACACACTGACACACACACACAGTGACACACACTGACCCACACACACACAGTGACACACACTGACAGACACACAGTGAAACACACTGACACACACACACACACAGTGATACCAACTGACACACGCACACACAGTGATACACACTGACACACACACACACACACGCACACACAGTGATACACACTGACCCACACACACACGGTGACACACACAGTGACACACACTGACACACACACACACAGAGAGTGAGACACAGTGACACACACAAACACACGCATTGATACACACTGACACACACACACAGTGATACGCACTCACACACACACACACAGTGATACACACTGACACACACACACAGTGATACGCACTCACACACACACACACAGTGATACACACTGACACACACACCACCAGTGATACACATTGACACACACACACACACACACACACACACAGTGACACACACTGACACACACACACACAGTGCTACACACTGACGCACACACACACACAGTGATACACACTGACACACACACAGTGATACATGCTGACCCACACAGACACACACTGATACATACCAACACACACACACACACACACACACATACAGTGATGTACACTGACCCACACACACATTGACACACACTGACACACACACAGTGATACACAATGACACGTCCACACACAGTGATACACACTGACACACACACAGTGATGCACACTGACCCACACACACACAGTGATACACACTGACACACACAAACACACGCAGTGATACACAGTGACACACACACAGTGACACACACTGACACACACAAACATAGACAGTGATACGCAATGACACACACAAACACACGCAGTGATACACACTGACACACACACACACACACACAGTGATACACACTGACACACACACACCCAGTGATACACATTGACATACACACACACACACACACACAGTGAAACACACTGACACACCCACGCAGTGCTACACACTGACGCACGCACACACACACACACACACACACACATACACACACACAGTGATACACACTGACACACACACACACAGTGATACTCACTGACACACACAGTGGCACACTCAGTGACACAGGCAGTGATACACACTGACGCACACACACACAGTGATACACTCTGATACTCACTGACACACACACACACAGTGACACGCACTGACCCACACACACACAAAGTGATACACACTGACACACTCACACACAGAGATACACACTGACACACACACACATTGATACACACTTTCACACACACACACACAGTGATACACACTGACACAGACACACACATACGGTGACACACACAGTAATACGCACTGACACATCCACACACAGTGATACACACTGACACACACACATCGTGATACACACTGACAAACACACACACAGTGATGCACTCTGACCCACACACACACAGTGACACACACTGACACACACACACAGTGATAAGCACTGACACAAACACACACAGAAATACTTACTGTCACACACACACAGTGCTACACACTGACACACACACACAGTGACACACACTGACCCACACGCACACAGTGACACACACTGACACACACACAGTGAAACACACTGACACACACACACAGTGATACCAACTGACACACGCACACACAGTGATACACACTGACACACACACACAGTGATACACACTAACACACACACACACACAGTGATATACAGTGACACACACACACACAGTGATAAACACTGACAAAGACACACACACACGGTGACACACACAGTGATACGCACTTACACATACACACACAGTGATACACACTGACACACACACAGTGATACACACTGACCCACACACACACGGACACACACACAGTGACACACACTGACACACACACACACACAGAGTGAGACACAGTGACACACACAAACACACGCAGTGATACACACTGACACACACACACAGTGATACGCACTCACACACACACACAGTGATACACACTGACACACACACAACCAGTGATACACATTGACACACACACACACACACACAGTGACACACACTGACGCACACACACACACAGTGATACATGCTGACCCACACAGACACACACTGATATACACCTACACACACACACACACACACACACACACACACACACACAGTGATGCACACTGAACCACACACATTGACACACACTGACACACACATAGTGATACACACTGACAAACACACACACAGTGATGCACACTGACCCACACACACACAGTGATACACACTGACCCACACACACACAGTGACACACACTGACACACACACAGTTAGACACACTGACACAAACACACACAGAGATACTCACTGACACACACACACAGTGACACGCACTGACCCACACACACACACACAGTGACACACACTGACACACACGCAGTGAAACGCACTAACACACACACACAAAGTGATACACACTGACACACACAGTGATACACACTGGCACACACACACATTGATACACACTTTCATACACACACACACACAGTGATACACACTGACACAGACACACACATACGGTGACACACACAGTAATACGCACTGACACATCCACACACAGTGATACACACTGACCCACACACATAGTGATACACACTGACAAACACACACACAGTGATGCACTCTGACCCACACACACACAGTGACACACACTGACACACACACAGTGATAAGCACTGACACAAACACACACATAAATACTCACTGTCACACACACACACAGTGATACACACTGACACACACACACAGTGACACACACTGACCCACACGCACACAGTGACACACACTGACACACACACAGTGAAACACACTGACACACACACACACACACAGTGATACCAACTGACACACGCACACACAGTGATACACACTGACACACACACACAGTGATACACACTAACACACACACACACACACAGTGATACACAGTGACACACACACACACAGTGATAAACACTGACAAAGACACACACACGGTGACACACACAGTGATACGCACTGACACACACACACAGACACACACACACAGTGATACACACTGACCCACACACACACGGACACACACACAGTGACACACACTGACACACACACACAGAGAGTGAGACACACTGACACACACAAACACACGCAGTGATACACACTGACACACACACAGTGATATGCACTCGCACACACACACACAGTGATACACACTGACACACACACACAACCAGTGATACACATTGACACACACACACAGTGACACACACTGACGCACAC
This sequence comes from Mustelus asterias, assembly GCF_964213995.1. Lineage (NCBI taxonomy): Eukaryota > Metazoa > Chordata > Chondrichthyes > Carcharhiniformes > Triakidae > Mustelus > Mustelus asterias. The sequence continues at coordinate 9,960 of NW_027590126.1, forward strand.
ACACACACAGTGATACATGCTGACCCACACAGACACACACTGATACACACCTACACACACACACACACACACACACAGTGATGCACACTGACCCACACACACACACATTGACACACACTGACACACACATAGTGATACACACTGACAAACACACACACAGTGATGCACACTGACCCACACACACACAGTGATACACACTGACCCACACACACACACAGTAACACACACTGACACACACACAGTTAGACACACTGACACAAACACACACAGAGATACTCACTGACACACACACACAGTGACACGCACTGACCCACACACACACATACAGTGACACACACTGACACACACACAGTGAAACGCACTAACACACACACACACAAAGTGATACACACTGACACCCTCACACACAGTGATACACACTGACACACACACACATTGATACACACTTTCACACACACACACAGTGATACACACTGACACAGACACATACATACGGTGACACACACAGTAATACGCACTGACACATCCACACACAGTGATACACACTGACACACACACATAGTGATACACACAGACAAACACACACACAGTGATGCACACTGACCCAAACACACACAGAGATACTCAAAGACACACACACAGTGATACACACTGAACCACACACACACAGTGAAACACACTGACACACACACAGTGATACACAGTGACACACACACAGACACATTGATACTCACTGACACAGACACACACACGGTGACACACACAGTGATACGCACTTTCACATACACACACAGTGATACACACTGACCCACACACACACGGACACACATACACAGTGACACACACTGACACAAACGCAAACAGACAGTGATAAACACTGACACAGTCACACACATACGGTGACACACACAGTAATACGCACTGAAACATACACTCACAGTGATACACACTGACACACACACACACAGTGATACACACTGCCCCACACACAGACGGACACACACAAACACACACACACACACACACACACACACAGTGATACACACTGACACACACACACAGTGATACTCACTGACACACACAGTGGCACACTCAGTGACACACGCAGTGATACACACTGACGCACACACACACTGTGATACACACTGACACACACACACCCAGTGATACACATTGACATACACACACACACACACACACACAGTGACACACACTGACACACCCACGCAGTGCTACACACTGACGCACGCACACACACACACACACACACAGTGATGCACACTGACACACACACACAGTGATACTCACTGACACACACACAGTGATACACACTTACCCACACAGTAACACACACTGACCCACACACACACACACACACACACACAGTAACACACACTGACCCACACACACGCAGTCACACACACTGGCACACACACACAGTGATGCACACTGACCCACACACACACACACAAACACACAGTGATACACACAGACACACAATGATACACACTGACACACACAGACGCACAGTGATACACACTGACACACACACACACACACACGCAGTGATACACACTGACACAAACACTCACAGAGATACTTACTGACACACACACACTCACAGTGATACACACTGACACACACACACAGTGAAACACACTGACACACACACAGTGAAACACACTGACACACACACACACACACACAGTGATACACACTGACATACAGTGATACACACTGACACACACACACAGTGATACACACTAACAAACACACACACAGTGATACACAGTGACACACACATATACACAGTGATACTCACTGACACAGACACACACACGTTGACACACACAGTGATACGCACTTTCACATACACACACATTGATACACACTGACCCACACACACACGGACACACATACACAGTGACACACACTGACACAAACACACACAGACAGTGATAAACACTGACACAGACACACACATACGGTGGCACACACAGTAATACGCACTGAAACATACACACACAGTGATACACACTGACACACACACACAGTGATACACACTGCCCCACACACACACGGACACACACACAGTGACACACACTGCCACACAAACACACAGACAGTGATGCACACTGACACACACAAAAACACACGCAGTGATACACACTGACACACACACACACACAGTGATACACACTGACACACACACACCCAGTGATACACATTGACATACACACACACACACACACACACACACACAGTGACACACACTGACACACCCACGCAGTACTACACACTGACGCACACACACACACACACACACACACACAGTGATACACACTGACACACACACACAGTGATACTCACTGACACACACAGCGGCACACTCAGTGACACAGGCAGTGATACACACTGACGCACACACACAGTGATACACTCTGACACACACACACCCAGTGATACCCATTGACATACACACACACACACACACACACACACACAGTTATACACACTGACACACACACACAGTGATACTCACTGACACACACAGTGGCACACTCAGTGACACACATTGACATACACACACACACACACAGTTATACACACTGACACACACACAGAGATACTCACTGACACACACACACAGTGACACGCACTGACCCACACACACACATACAGTGACACACACTGACACACACACAGTGAAACGCACTAACACACACACACACAAAGTGATACACACTGACACACTCACACACAGTGATACACACTGACACACACACACATTGATACACACTTTCACACACACACACAGTGATACACACTGACACAGACACATACATACGTTGACACACACAGTAATACGCACTGACACATCCACACACAGTGATACACACTGACACACACACATAGTGATACACACAGACAAACACACACACAGTGATGCACACTGACCCAAACACACACAGAGATACTCAAAGACACACACACACACACAGTGATACACACTGAACCACACACACACAGTGAAACACACTGACACACACACAGTGATACACAGTGACACACACACACACACAGTGATACTCACTGTCACAGACACACACACGGTGACACACACAGAGATACGCACTTTCACATACACACACAGTGATACACACTGAGCCACACACACACGGACACACATACACAGTGACACACACTGACACAAACACAAACAGACAGTGATAAACACTGACACAGACACACATACGGTGACACACACAGTAATACGCACTGAAACATACACACACAGTGATACACACTGACACACACACACACACACAGTGATACACACTGCCCCACACACAGACGGACACACACAAACACACACACACACACACACACACACACACACAGTGATACACACTGACACACACACACAGTGATACTCACTGACACACACAGTGGCACACTCAGTGACACACGCAGTGATACACACTGACGCACACACACACAGTGATACACACTGACACACACACACCCAGTGATACACATTGACATACACACACACACACACACACACACAGTGACACACACTGACACACCCACGCAGTGCTACACACTGACGCGCACACACACACACAGTGATGCACACTGACACACACACACAGTGATACTCACTGACACACACACAGTGATACACACTTACCCACACAGTAACACACACTGCCCCACACACACACACACACACACACACACACACACAGTGATGCACACTGACCCACACACACACAAACACACAGTGATACACACAGACACACAATGATACACACTGACACACACAGACACACAGTGATACACACTGACGCACACACACACACACATACACACACAGTGATACACACTGACCCACACACACACAGTGACACACACTGACACACACACACACACAGTGATACACACTGACACACACACACAGTGGTACACACTGACCCACACAGTAACACACACTGGCCCACACACACACACACACACACAGTGATGCACACTGACCCACACACACACAAACACACAGTGATACACACAGACCAACACACACAGTGATGCAAACTGACCCACACACACACAGTGATACACACTGACACACACAGACACACAGTGATTCACACTGACACCCACAGACACACAGTGATACACACTGACACACACACACAGTGATACACACTGACACACACATACACACAATATGATACACACTGACCCGCACACACATAGAGATACCCACTGACGAAAACAAACCCACACACACACACACACGCACACACACACCGTGATACAGACTGACACACACACACACACACAATGATACACATTGAGCCACACACACACACAGTGATAGACACTGAGACACACACACAGAGTGATACACACAGACACACAAAGTGTCACACACACAGTGATACACACTGACACACACACACAGTGAAACACACTGACACACACATTGGCCCAGACACACACAGTGATTCACACTGACACACACAGTGATACACAGACAGTGATACACACTGACACACACACAGTGATACACACTGACACACACAAACACACGCATTGATACACACTGACACACACACAGTGATACGCACTGACACACACACACACATGATACACACTGACACACACACACCCAGTGAAAGACATTGACACACACACACACACAGTGAAACACACTGACACACGCACACAGTGCCTCACACTGACGCACACACACACACAGTGATACACACTGACAAACACACACACACCGTGATACACACTGACACACACAGTGACACACTCAGTGATACACAAAGTGATACACACTGACGCACACACACAGTGATACACCCTGACCCACACAGTAACACACACTGACCCACACACACACACAGTGATGCACACAGACCACTCCCCCCCACACACACAGTGATACACACACACAGTGATACACACTGACACACACATACACACAGTGATACACACTGACACACACATACACACAGTGATACACGCTGACACACAAACACCGTGATACATACTGACACACACACACAGTGATACACAGTGACACACACACACAGTGATACACACTGACAGACACACACACAGTGATACCTACTGACGAACGCAAACACACACACACACACACACACACAGTGATACACACTGACCCACACACATACACACACAGTGATACACACTGACACACAAAGTGTCACACACACAGTGATACATACTGACACACACACACTGATACACACTGAAACACTCATTGACCCAGACACACAAAGTGATACACACTGACCCACTCAGTGACAAAGACAGTGATGCACACTGACACACAAATGGACACTGACCCTCACAAACACTGATACACACACACACAGTGACATACACTGACGCTCAGTGACACACACACAGTGATACACACTGAGACATACACACAGTGCTACACACTGACGCACACACACACACACACACACAGTGACACACACACAGTGCTAAACACTGACGCGCACACACACACACACACAGTGGTACACACGGACACACACACAGTGATACACGCTGACCCACACAGACACACACTGACACACACCTGCACACACACGCACACACACAGTGATGCACACTGACCCACACACACACATTGACACACACTGACACACACACAGTGATACACACTGACACATCCACACACAGTGCTACACACTGACACACACACATAGTGATACACACTGACAAACACACACACACAGTGATACACACTGACACACACACATAGAGATACACACTGACAAACACACACACAGTGATGCACTCTGACCCACACACACACAGTGACACACACTGACACACACACAGTGATAAGCACTGACACAAACACACACAGAGATACTCACTGTCACACACACACAGTGATACACACTGACACTCACACACAGTGACACACACTGACCCACACGCACACAGTGACACACACTGACACACACACAGTGAAACACACTGACACACACACACACAGTGATACCAACTGACACACGCACACACAGTGATACACACTGACACACACACACAGTGATACACACTAACACACACACACACAGTGATACACAGTGACACACGCACACAAAGTGAAAAACACTGACAAAGACACACACACAGTGACACACACAGTGATACGCACTTACACATACACACACAGTGATACACACTGACACACACACACACGCACACACAGTGATACACACTGACACACACACACACGGACACACACACAGTGACACACACTGACACACACACACAGAGAGTGAGAAACACTGACACACACAAACACACGCAGTGATACACACTGACACACACACACAGTGATACGCACTCACACACACATACACAGTGATACACACTGACACACACACACGGTGATACGCACTCACACACACACACAGTGATACACACTGACACACACACCACCAGTGATACACATTGACACACACACAAACACACAGTGACATACACTGACACACACACACAGTGCTGCACACTGACGCACACACACAGACAGTGATACACACTGACACACACACAGTGATACATGCTGACCCACACAGACACACACTGATACACACCAACACACACACACAAACACACACACACACACACACACACACAGTGATGCACACTGACCCACACACACACAGTGATACACACTGACCCACACACACACAGTGACACACACTGACACACACACAGTTAGACACACTGACACAAACACACACAGAGATACTCACTGACACACACACACAGTGACACGCACTGACCCACACACACACAGTGACACACACTGACACACACACAGTGAAACGCACTAACACACACATACAAAGTGATACACACTGACACACTCACACACAGTCATACACACTGACACACACACACATTGATACACACTTTCACAGACACACACACACACAGTGATACATACTGACACAGACACACACATACGGTGACACACACAGTAATACGCACTGACACATCCACACACAGTGATACACACTGACACACACACATAGTGATACACACTGACAAACACACACACAGTGATGCACTCTGACCCACACACACACAGTGACACACACTGACACACACACAGTGATAAGCACTGACACAAACACACACAGAAATACTCACTGTCACACACACACACAGTGATACACGCTGACACACACACAGTGACACACACTGACCCACACGCACACAGTGACACACACTGACACACACACAGTGAAACACACTGACACACACACCCACACACAGTGATACCAACTGACACACGCACACACAGTGATACACACTGACACAAACACACAGTGATACACACTAACACACACACACACAAAGTGATACAGAGTGACACACACACACACAGTGATACTCACTGACACAGGCACACACACGGTGACACACACAGTGATACGCACTTTCACATACACACAAATTGATACACACTGACCCACACACACACGGACACACATACACAGTGACACACACTGACACAAACACACACAGACAGTGATAAACACTGACACAGACACACACGTACGGTGGCACACACAGTAATACGCACTGAAACATACACACACAGTGATACACACTGACACACACACACACACACAGTGATACACACTGCCCCACACACACACGGACACACACACAGTGACACACACTGCCACACAAACACACTGACAGTGATACACACTGACACACACAAACACACGCAGTGATACACAGTGACACACGCACACACAGTGATACACACTGACACACACACACCCAGTGATACACATTGACATACACACACACACACACACACACACAGTGACACACACTGACACACCCACGCAGTGCTACACACTGACGCACGCACACACACACACACACACACACACACAGTGATACACACTGACACCCACACACACAGTGATACTCACTGCCACACACAGTGGCACACTCAGTGACACAGGCAGTGATACACACTGACGCACACACACACAGTGATACACTCTGACACACACACACCCAGTGATACCCATTGACATACACACACACACACACACACACAGTTATACACACTGACACACACACACAGTGATACTCACTGACACACACAGTGGCACACTCAGTGACACACATTGACATACACACACACACACACAGTTATACACACTGACACACACACACAGTGATACACACAGACACACACATACAGTGATACACACTTACCCACACAGTAACACACACTGACCCACACACACACACACACACAGTGATGGACAATGACCCACACACACACAAACACAGTGACAAACACTGACCCACACACACACACACACAGTGATACACACTGACACACACACACACAGTGATGCACTCTGACCCACACACACACAGTGACACACAGTGATAAGCACTGACACAAACACACACAGAGATACTCACTGTCACACACACACACAGTGATACACACTGACACACACACACAGTGACACACACTGACCCACACGCACACAGTGACACACACTGACAGACACACAGTGAAACACATTGACACACACACACACACAGTGATACCAACTGACACACGCACAAACAGTGATACACACTGACACACACACACAGTGATACACACTGACACACACACGCACACACACAGTGATACACACTGACCCACACACACACGGACACACACACAGTGACACACACTGACACACACACACACAGTGACACGCACTGACCCACACACACACACAGTGACACACACTGACACACACACACACAGTCATACACACTGACACACACACACATTGATACCCACTTTCACACACACACACACAGTGATACATACTGACACAGACACACACATACGGTGACACACACAGTAATACGCACTGACACATCCACTCACAGTGATACACACTGACACACACACATAGTGATACACACTGACAAACACACACACAGTGATGCACTCTGACCCACACACACACAGTGACACACACTGACACACACACAGTGATAAGCACTGTCACAAACACACACAGAAATACTCACTGTCACACACACACACAGTGATACACACTGACACACACACAGTGACACACACTGACCCACACGCACACAGTGACACACACTGACACACACACAGTGAAACACACTGACACACACACACACACACAGTGATACCAACTGACACACGCACACACAGTGATACACACTGACACAAACACACAGTGATACACACTAACACACACACACACAAAGTGATACACAGTGACACACACACACACAGTGATACTCACTGACACAGGCACACACACGGTGACACACACAGTGATACGCACTTTCACATACACACAAATTGATACACACTGACCCACACACACACGGACACACATACACAGTGACACACACTGACACAAACACACACAGACAGTGATAAACACTGACACAGACACACACATACGGTGGCACACACAGTAATACGCACTGAAACATACACACACAGTGATACACACTGACACACACACACACACACAGTGATACACACTGCCCCACACACACACGGACACACACACAGTGACACACACTGCCACACAAACACACTGACAGTGATACACACTGACACACACAAACACACGCAGTGATACACAGTGACACACGCACACACAGTGATACACACTGACACACACACACCCAGTGATACACATTGACATACACACACACACACACACACACACAGTGACACACACTGACACACCCACGCAGTGCTACACACTGACGCACGCACACACACACACACACACACACACACACACAGTGATACACACTGACACCCACACACACAGTGATACTCACTGACACACACAGTGGCACACTCAGTGACACAGGCAGTGATACACACTGACGCACACACACACAGTGATACACTCTGACACACACACACCCAGTGATACCCATTGACATACACACACACACACACACACACAGTTATACACACTGACACACACACACAGTGATACTCACTGACACACACAGTGGCACACTCAGTGACACACATTGACATACACACACACACACACAGTTATACACACTGACACACACACACAGTGATACACACAGACACACACATACAGTGATACACACTTACCCACACAGTAACACACACTGACCCACACACACACACACACACAGTGATGGACAATGACCCACACACACACAAACACAGTGACAAACACTGACCCACACACACACACACACAGTGATACACACTGACACACACACACACAGTGATGCACTCTGACCCACACACACACAGTGACACACAGTGATAAGCACTGACACAAACACACACAGAGATACTCACTGTCACACACACACACAGTGATACACACTGACACACACACACAGTGACACACACTGACCCACACGCACACAGTGACACACACTGACAGACACACAGTGAAACACATTGACACACACACACACACAGTGATACCAACTGACACACGCACAAACAGTGATACACACTGACACACACACACAGTGATACACACTGACACACACACACACACACGCACACACAGTGATACACACTGACCCACACACACACGGACACACACACAGTGACACACACTGACACACACACACAGAGTGAGACACAGTGACACACACAAACACACGCATTGATACACACTGACACACACACACAGTGATACGCACTCACACACACACACACAGTGATACACACTGACACACACACAACCAGTGATACACATTGACACACACACACACACACACACAGTGACACACACTGACACACACACACACAGTGCTACAAACTGACGCACACACACACACAGTGATACACACTGACACACGCACAGTGATACATGCTGACACACACACAGTGATACACAATGACACGTCCACACACAGTGATACACACTGACACACACATAGTGATACACACTGACAAACACACACACAGTGATGCACACTGACCCACACACACACAGTGATACACACTGACCCACACACACACAGTGACACACACTGACATACACACAGTTAGACACACTGACACAAACACACACAGAGATACTCACTGACACACACACACACAGTGACACACACTGACACACACACAGTGAAACGCACTAACACACACACACACAAAGTGATACACACTGACACACTCACACACAGTGATACACACTGACGCACACACACATTGATACACACTTTCACACACACACACACATTGATACACACTGACACAGACACACACATACGGTGACACACACAGTAATACGCACTGACACATCCACACACAGTGATACACACTGACACACACACATAGTGATACACACTGACAAACACACACACAGTGATGCTCTCTGACCCACACACACACAGTGACACACACTGACACACACACACAGTGATAAGCACTGACACAAACACACACAGAAATACTCACTGTCACACACACACACAGTGATACACACTGACACACACACACAGTGACACACACTGACCCACACGCACACATTTGACACACACTGACACACACACAGTGAAACACACTGACACACACACACACACACACAGTGATTCCAACTGACACACGCACACACAGTGATACACACTGACACACACACACAGTGATACACACTAACACACACACACACACACAGTGATACACAGTGACACACACACACACAGTGATAAACACTGACAAAGACACACACACGGTGACACACACAGTGATACGCACTTACACATACACACACAGTGATACACACTGACACACACACACACAGTGATACTCACTGACCCACACACACACGGACACACACACAGTGACACACACTGACACACACACACACACACAGAGTGAGACACACTGACACACACAAACACACGCAGTGATACACACAGACACACACACACAGTGATACGCACTCACACACACACACACACAGTGATACACACTGACAGACACACAACCAGTGATACACATTGACACACACACACACACACACACACACACACACACACACACACAGTGACACACACTGACGCACACACACACACAGTGATACATGCTGACCCACACAGACACACACTGATACACACCTACATACACACACACACACACACACACACACAGTGATGCACACTGACCCACACACACACACATTGACACACACTGACACACACATAGTGATACACACTGACAAACACACACACAGTGATGCACACTGACCCACACACACACAGTGATACACACTGACCCACACACACACAGTGACACACACTGACACACACACAGTTAGACACACTGACACAAACACACACAGAGATACTCACTGACACACACACACAGTGACACGCACTGACCCACACACACAGACACAGTGACACACAGTGACACACACGCAGTGAAACGCACTAACACACACACACACACAAAGTGATACACACTGACACACACACACAGTGATAGACACTGACACACACACACATTGATACACACTTTCACACACACACACACACAGTGATACACACTGACACAGACACACACATACGGTGACACATACAGTAATACGCACTGACACATCCACACACAGTGATACACACTGACCCACACACATAGTGATACACACTGACAAACACACACACAGTGATGCACTCTGACCCACACACACACAGTGACACACACTGACACACACACAGTGATAAGCACTGACACAAACACACACAGAAATACTCACTGACACACACACACACAGTGACACACACTGACCCACACGCACACAGTGACACACACTGACACACACACAGTGAAACACACTGACACACACACACACACAGTGATACCAACTGACACACGCACACACAGTGATACACACTGACACACACACACAGTGATACACACTAACACACACACACACACAGTGATACACAGTGACACACACACACACAGTGATAAACACTGACAAAGACACACACACGGTGACACACACAGTGATACGCACTGACACACACACACACACACACAGTGATACACACTGACCCACACACACACGGACACACACACAGTGACACACACTGACACACACACACAGAGAGTGAGACACATTGACACACACAAACACACGCAGTGATACACACTGACACACACACACAGTGATATGCACTCACACACACACACACACACAGTGATACACACTGACACACACACACAACCAGTGATACACATTGACACACACACACACACAGTGACACACACTGAAGCACACACACACAGTGATACATGCTGACCCACACAGACACACACTGATACACACCTACACACACACAGTGATGCACACTGACCCACACACACACACATTGACACACACTGACAGACACATAGTGATACACACTGACAAACACACACACAGTGATGCACACTGACCCACACACACACAGTGATACACACTGACCCACACACACACACAGTAACACACACTGACACACACACAGTTAGACACACTGACACAAACACACACAGAGATACTCACTGACACACACACACAGTGACACGCACTGACCCACACACACACATACAGTGACACACACTGACACACACACAGTGAAACGCACTAACACACCCACACACAAAGTGATACACACTGACACACTCACACACAGTGATACACACTGACACACACACACATTGATACACACTTTCACACACACACACAGTGATACACACTGACACAGACACGTACATACGGTGACACACACAGTAATACGCACTGACACATCCACACACAGTGATACACACTGACACACACACATAGTGATACACACAGACAAACACACACACAGTGATGCACACTGACCCAAACACACACAGAGATACTCAAAGACACACACACACACAGTGATACACACTGAACCACACACACACAGTGAAACACACTGACACACACACAGTGATACACAGTGACACACACACACACACAGTGATACTCACTGACACAGACACACACACGGTGACACACACAGTGATACGCACTTTCACATACACACACAGTGATACACAATGACCCACACACACACGGACACACATACACAGTGACACACACTGACACAAACACAAACAGACAGTGATAAACACTGACACAGTCACACACATACGGTGACACACACAGTAATACGCACTGAAACATACACTCACAGTGATACACACTGGCACACACACACACAGTGATACACACTGCCCCACACACAGACGGACACACACAAACACACACACACACACACACACACACACAGTGATACACACTGACACACACACACACAGTGATACTCACTGACACACACAGTGGCACACTCAGTGACACACGCAGTGATACACACTGACGCACACACACACAGTGATACACACTGACACACACACACCCAGTGATACACATTGACATACACACACACACACACAGTGACACACACTGACACACCCACGCAGTGCTACACACTGACGCACACACACACACACACACACACACACACAGTGATGCACACTGACACACACACACAGTGATACTCACTGACACACACACAGTGATACACACTTACCCACACAGTAACACACACTGACCCACACACACACACACACACACACACACAGTAACACACACTGACCCACACACACGCAGTCACACACACTGGCACACACACACAGTGATGCACACTGACCCACACACACACAAACACACAGTGATACACACAGACACACAATGATACACACTGACACACACAGACGCACAGTGATACACACTGACACACACACACACACACAGTGATACACACTGACACAAACACTCACAGAGATACTCACTGACACACACACACTCACAGTGATACACACTGACACACACACACAGTGAAACACACTGACACACACACAGTGAAACACACTGACACACACACACACACACACACAGTGAATCACACTGACACACAGTGATACACACTGACACACACACACAGTGATACACACTAACAAACACACACACAGTGATACACAGTGACACACACATATACACAGTGATACTCACTGACACAGACACACACACGTTGACACACACAGTGATACGCACTTTCACATACACACACATTGATACACACTGACCCACACACACACGGACACACATACACAGTGACACACACTGACACAAACACACACAGACAGTGATAAACACTGACACAGACACACACATACGGTGGCACACACAGTAATACGCACTGAAACATACACACACAGTGATACACACTGACACACACATACACACAGTGATACACACTGCCCCACACACACACGGACACACACACAGTGACACACACTGCCACACAAACACACAGACAGTGATGCACACTGACACACACAAACACACGCAGTGATACACACTGACACACACACACACACACAGTGATACACACTGACACACACACACCCAGTGATACACATTGACATACACACACACACACGCACACAGTGACACACACTGACACACCCACGCAGTACTACACACTGACGCACACACACACACACACACACACACACACACACTCAGTGATACACACTGACAAACACACACAGTGATACTCACTGACACACACAGTGGCACACTCAGTGACACAGACAGTGATACACACTGACGCACACACACAGTGATACACTCTGACACACACACACCCACTGATACCCATTGACATACACACACACACACACACACACACAGTTATACACACTGACACACACACACAGTGATACTCACTGACACACACAGTGGCACACTCAGTGACACACATTGACATACACACACACACACACACACAGTTATACACACTGACACACACACACACAGAGATACTCACTGACACACACACACAGTGACACGCACTGACCCACACACACACATACAGTGACACACACTGACACACACACAGTGAAACGCACTAACACACACACACACAAAGTGATACACACTGACACACTCACACACAGTGATACACACTGACACACACACACATTGATACACACTTTCACACACACACACACAGTGATACACACTGACACAGACACATACATACGTTGACACACACAGTAATACGCACTGACACATCCACACACAGTGATACACACTGACACACACACATAGTGATACACACAGACAAACACACACACAGTGATGCACACTGACCCAAACACACACAGAGATACTCAAAGACACACACACACACACAGTGATACACACTGAACCACACACACACAGTGAAACACACTGACACACACACAGTGATACACAGTGACACACACACACACACAGTGATACTCACTGACACAGACACACACACGGTGACACACACAGTGATACGCACTTTCACATACACACACAGTGATACACACTGAGCCACACACACACGGACACACATACACAGTGACACACACTGATACAAACACAAACAGACAGTGATAAACACTGACACAGACACACACATACGGTGACACACACAGTAATACGCACTGAAACATACACACACAGTGATACACACTGACACACACACACACACAGTGATACACACTGCCCCACACACAGACGGACACACACAAACACACACACACACACACACACAGTGATACACACTGACACACACACACAGTGATACTCACTGACACACACAGTGGCACACTCAGTGACACACGCAGTGATACACACTGACGCACACACACACAGTGATACACACTGACACACACACCCAGTGATACACATTGACATACACACACACACACACACACACACACACACACACACAGTGACACACACTGACACACCCACGCAGTGCTACACACTGACGCGCACACACACACACACACAGTGATGCACACTGACACACACACACAGTGATACTCACTGACACACACACAGTGATACACACTTACCCACACAGTAACACACACTGACCCACACACACACACACAGTGATGCACACTGACCCACACACACACAAACACACAGTGATACACACAGACACACAATGATACACACTGACACACACAGACACACAGTGATACACACTGACGCACACACACACACACACACAGTGATACACACTGACCCACACACACACAGTGACACACACTGACACACACACACACGCAGTGATACACACTGACACACACACACAGTGATACACACTGACCCACACAGTAACACACACTGACCCACACACACGCAGTCACACACACTGGCACACACACACAGTGATGCACACTGACCCACACACACACAAACACACAGTGATACACACAGACACACAATGATACACACTGACACACACAGACGCACAGTGATACACACTGACACACACACACACACACACAGTGATACACACTGACACAAACACTCACAGAGATACTCACTGACACACACACACTCACAGTGATACACACTGACACACACACACAGTGAAACACACTGACACACACACAGTGATACACACTGACACACACACACACACACAGTGATACACACTGACACACAGTGATACACACTGACACACACACACAGTGATACACACTAACAAACACACACACAGTGATACACAGTGACACACACATATACACAGTGATACTCACTGACACAGACACACACACGTTGACACACACAGTGATACACACTTTCACATACACACACATTGATACACACTGACCCACACGCACACGGACACACATACACAGTGACACACACTGACACAAACACACACAGACAGTGATAAACACTGACACAGACACACACATACGGTGGCACACACAGTAATACGCACTGAAACATACACACACAGTGATACACACTGACACACACACACACGGACACACACACAGTGACACACACTGCCACACAAACATACAGACAGTGATACACACTGACACACACAAACACACGCAGTGATACACACTGACACACACACACACACACAGTGATACACACTGACACACACACACCCAGTGATACACATTGACGTACACACACACACACACACACACACAGTGACACACACTGACACACCCACGCAGTACTACACACTGACGCACACACACACACACACACACACACACACACACACACACACACACACAGTGATACACACTGACACACACACACATTGATACACACTTTCACACACACACACACAGTGATACACACTGACACAGACACACACATACGGTGACACACACAGTAATACGCACTGACACATCCACACACAGTGATACACACTGACACACACACATAGTGATACACACTGACAAACACACACACAGTGATGCACTCTGACCCACACACACACAGTGACACACACTGACACACACACACAGTGATAAGCACTGACACAAACACACACAGAAATACTCACTGTCACACACACACAGTGATACACACTGACACACACACACAGTGACACACACTGACCCACACGCACACAGTGACACACACTGACACACACACAGTGAAACACACTGACACACACACACACACAGTGATTCCAACTGACACACGCACACACAGTGATACACACTGACACACACACACAGTGATACACACTAACACACACACACACAGTGATACACAGTGACACACACACACACAGTGATAAACACTGACAAAGACACACACACGCAGTGATACACACTGACACACTAAGGCTAAGGCTACTGGAGAGACTTTAAACTAGAAAGGTTGGGGGGAGGGAATCGAAATGAGGGGACTGAGAGCGAGGAGGTTAGCTCGCAAATAGATAAGGAATGTAGACAGGGTAAGAGGGAGGTTAGACGAGTGAGGGAGAAGGGAAGTGCTCAGGCTGAAGGTCTGAGATGTGTCTATTTTAATGCCAGGAGTGTAGTGAATAAAGTGGATGAGCTTGGAGCGTGGATTGCTGCTTCGAATTGTGATGTGGTGGCCATTACGGAGACTTGGATGTTTCAGGGACAGGACTGGGTGCTTCAGGTGCCAGGTTTTAGATGTTTCAGGAAGGACAGGGAGGGAGGCAAGAGAGGGGGGGGAGTGGCACTGTTGATCAGGGATAGTGTCACGGCTGTAGAGAAGGTGGACGCCGTGGAGGGACTGACTACGGAATCTATGTGGGTGGAGGTTAGGAATAGGAAGGGGTCGGTAACTTTGCTGGGTGTTTTCTATAGGCCGCCCAATAGTAACAGAGATGTTGAGGAGCAGATGGGGAAACAGATCCTGGAGAGATGTAGGAATAACAGAGTTGTCGTGATGGGAGATTTTAATTTCCCAAACATAGATTGGAATATCCCTAGGGCTAGGGGTTTGGATGGAGAGGAGTTTGTTAGGTGTGTCCAGGAGAGTTTCCTGACACAGTATGTGGATAAGCCTACTAGAGGAGAGGCTGTTCTTGATCTGGTGCTGGCTAATGAACCTGGACAGGTGGAGGATCTCTCGGTGGGTGAACATCTTGGGGATAGCGATCATAATTCTATCTCCTTCACGATAGCATTGGAAAGAGATAGGGTCAGGCAGGCTAGGAAAGTGTTTCTCTGGAGTAAAGGGAAATACAGTGTCATCAGGGAGGAAATTAGACGGGTAAATTGGAAGGAGGCATTCTTGGGGAAAAGTACCGAAGGAAAGTGGAGGATTTTCAAGGAATGTTTGTCTGGAGCTCTGCATGACAACGTTCCGATGAGACAGGGGGGTGTTGGTAGGGTACGGGAACCGTGGTGCACGAAGGTTGTGATGAACCTGGTAAATAAGAAAAGAGAGGCGTACAGAAGGTTCAGAGAGCTAGGAGGTGTTAAGGATTTAGAGGAGTATACGCGATGTAGGAAGGAGCTTAAGAAGGAAATTAGGAGAGCGAGAAGGGGTCATGAGAAGACCTTGGCGGGTAAGATTAAGGAGAATCCCAAGGCTTTCTACAAATATGTCAAGAGTAAAAGGATGAGATGTGAAGGCATAGGACCCTTAAAAGGTGAAGGGGGAAAAGTTTGTGCGGAACCGTTAGAAATGGCGGAGGTGCTTAATGAATACTTTACCTCGGTATTCACGGTGGAAAGGGATCTGGGTGGTTGTACTGCTGGATTGCGGAGGACAGAAAGGATCGAGCATGTGGACATAAAGAAAGAGGATGTGTTGGAACTATTGAATGGCATCAAGGTTGGTAAGTCGCCGGGACCGGATGGGATGTACCCCAGGTTACTGTGGGAGGCGAGGGAGGAGATTGCGGAGCCTTTGGCGATGATCTTTGCATCGTCGATGGAGACGGGAGAGGTTCCGGAGGATTGGAGGATTGCGGATGTGGTCCCTATATTCAAGAAAGGGAACAGGGACAGCCCGGGAAATTACCGACCGGTGAGTCTAACCTCAGTGGTTGGTAAGTTGATGGAGAGGATCCTGAGAGACAGGATTTATGATCATCTAGAGAAGTTTAGTATGATCAAAAGTAGTCAGCACGGCTTTGTCAGGGGCAGGTCGTGCCTTACGAGCCTGGTTGAGTTCTTTGAAAATGTGACCAAGCACATTGACGAAGGAAGAGCGGTGGATGTGGTCTATATGGACTTCAGCAAAGCGTTCGATAAGGTCCCCCATGCAAGACTTCTTGAGAAAGTGAGAGGGCATGGGATCCAAGGGGCTGTTGCCTTGTGGATCCAGAACTGGCTTGCCTGCAGAAGGCAGAGAGTGGCTGTGGAGGGGTCTTTCTCTGCATGGAGGTCAGTGACCAGTGGAGTGCCCCAGGGATCTGTTCTGGGACCCTTGCTGTTTGTCATTTTCATAAATGACCTGGATGAGGAAGTGGAGGGATGGGTTGGTAAGTTTGCTGACGACACCAAGGTAGGTGGTGTTGTGGATAGTTTGGAGGGATGTCAGAAGTTGCAGCGAGACATAGATAGAATGCAAGACTGGGCGGAGAAGTGGCAGATGGACTTCAACCCGGATAAGTGTGTAGTGATCCATTTTGGCAGATCCAATGGGATGGACCAGCAGTATAAAATGAAGGGTACCATTCTTAGCAGTGTAGAGGATCAGAAGGACCTTGGGGTCCGGGTCCATAGGACTCTTAAATCGGCCTCGCAGGTGGAGGATGCGGTCAAGAAGGCGTATGGCGTACTAGCCTTCATTAATCGAGGGATTGAGTTTAGGAGTCGGGAGATAATGCTGCAGCTTTATAGGACCCTGGTTAGACCCCACTTGGAGTACTGCGCGCAGTTCTGGTCACCTCATTACAGGAAAGATGTTGAAGCCATTGAAAGGGTGCAGAGGAGATTTACAAGGATGTTGCCTGGATTGGGGGGCATGCCTTATGAGGATAGGTTGAGGGAGCTTGGTCTCTTCTCCCTGGAGAGACGAAGGATGAGAGGTGACCTGATAGAGGTTTACAAGATGTTGAGGGGTCTGGATAGGGTGGACTCTCAGAGGCTATTTCCAAGGGCTGAAATGGTTGCTACGAGAGGACACAGGTTTAAGGTGCTGGGGGGTAGGTACAGGGGGGATGTCAGGGGTAAGTTTTTCACTCAGAGGGTGGTGGGTGAGTGGAATCGGCTGACGTCGGTGGTGGTGGAGGCAAACTCGTTGGGGTCTTTTAAGAGACTTCTGGATGAGTACATGGGATTTAATGGGATTGAGGGCTATAGATAGGCCTAGAGGTGGGGATGTGATCGGCGCAACTTGTGGGCCGAAGGGCCTGTTTGTGCTGTGACTTTCTATGTTCTATGTTCACACGGTGACACACACAGTGATACGCACTTACACATACACACACAGTGATACACACTGACACACACACACACAGTGATACTCACTGACCCACACACACACGGACACACACACAGTGACACACACTGACACACACACACACACAGAGTGAGACACACTGACACACACAAACACACGCAGTGATACACACTGACACACACACACAGTGATACGCACTCACACACACACACACACACAGTGATACACACTGACACACACACAACCAGTGATACACATTGACACACACACACACACACACACACACACAGTGACACACACTGACGCACACACACACACACACAGTGATACATGCTGACCCACACAGACACACACTGATACACACCTACACACACACACACACACACACACACACACACACACACAGTGATGCACACTGACCCACACACACACACATTGACACACACTGACACACACATAGTGATACACACTGACAAACACACACACAGTGATGCACACTGACCCACACACACACAGTGATACACACTGACCCACACACACACAGTGACACACACTGACACACACACAGTTAGACACACTGACACAAACACACACAGAGATACTCACTGACACACACACACAGTGACACCCACTGACCCACACACACACACACAG